>NW_027672021.1:0-44597 GCF_964165515.1 Mesoplodon bidens | reverse complement strand
TAAAGGAACCTCCATACTGTTCGCCATAGTGACTGTATCAATTTACATTCCCACCAATAGCGGAAGAGGGTTCCTTTTGTCCACACCCTCCCCAGAATTTGTTGTTTGTAGATTATCTGATGATGCCGATTCTAACAGGTGTGAGGTCTTACCTCATTGTAGTTTTGATTTGCATTTCTCTAATAATTAGTGATGTTGAAAAGCGTTTCATGTGCGTCTTGGCCATCTCTGTGTCTTCTTTGAAGAAACGTCTATTTAGATCTTCTGCCCATTTTTGTATTGGGTTGTTTGTTTTATTAATATTAAGCTGCATGAGCTGTTTATACATATTGGAGATTCAACCTTTGTCCATTGATTCGTTTGTGAACGTTTTCGCCCATTCTGAGGGTTGCCTTTTTCCATTCCCGTTTTTTAACAAAGAAAGAAAGAAAGCAAAAGAAGCAGAACACTAATGTGCGTGAAATATGCCTCTTGAAACTGTCGTTTTGAAATATGGACGTCTTTTGAATTTTTTGGTCGATATATGACCCCAGGATTTGTTTTCAGGGCAGGTGTCATTTACAGGCCTGTAAAGATTTGGAATATCCACTGACCATTAGTGCTGGGACTAAAGCTGCTGCTGTGTGAAACGGCCATAAGGTGGCAGCAGTTCTCACTTAGCAAATCTGGTTACTAGGGCAGCAGAGCCTCAATGGAAGTCGCGTTCTAGATTGTAATGTAGAACGGAATGTGCCAGGAGAAAGCCCCTCAAGTTTGTCTCACTACTTCTTGTTCGTGTTTTTAATTTAATTTTTTATTTTTTATTACAGCAAGTTTGAGTACAACGTTTAGCTTGTTGTAGGTGTGCAAGAGGTGGTTCTTTTACACATATACATATGTCTGTTCTTCCTGGGATCCTTTTCCCATGTACGTTATGACAGAATGTTGAGTAGTCTTCTCTTGGTACTCCGTAGGTCTTTGGTGATTATATACCTTAATGTGTTTGTATAGGTCTATTAACCCCAATATCGTAATGAATTCAATGCTCACACCTTTCCTTTGGTGAACCATAAGTTTGTTTAATGAATCTGTGATTGCCCTTCTCCGTGGAAATATCTCCCTGGTATCAATTTATAGGTAACACCTATAAGTGATATGATATGATATGTGTCTTTCACTTTCAGACTTACTCCAAGTCACGTGATTACCTCTAGACTCATCTACGGTGCTGCAAATGTCATTGTGTCCTTTTATTCCTTGGCGAATATTCTGTCTTAGCGAGGTCCATTTTCTGCAATGTGATTCCCTGAGGGCTGAGGATTAGTTGAGCTGGGCAGCCTGACCCTGCCGGCAAGCCCTCCCCAGGTATGCCTGGGTTGAGGTCAATATAAACAGCACTCCAGGCAGCAATAGCCCCTGCAGCTGTGCCTGACTCCATATTCTCTGCCCTGTCAGCAGTCTCGGGGCTGTGCTGGTGGGAGGGTGTGAGGGTCCACGGCTTTGTGGGTGGCCCGGTGTGAGTGGGGCTCTGCTGGACTTTCTGCAGGAGTTGCTAGGCTGCCACCTGTAAAGAAGAGGATGTGTCACCCATAACTTCCACTGGAATATCTCTCCGGGCTGAGGTGAGGAAGGAAAAAAAGGAGTGGGGCCCGGGACAGGAGGGGTATCTCAGGCAGGGCAATGGAAAGCTTCCAGAAGAGCGCCCGTGGCCAGGACCATCCTGGCTGACGTGCAGGCACCAAGTTGGCCTGCGTGCTGTCGCTGGTGTGGCTCCACGGCCCTTCCTCTAGGCTTTCAAGCCCTTGTACATATTCAGGTGTTTCACCTGGGAAGGGTGCTAACCGTTCAGCAGCAGCTGGCCTGGGGCTCAGCGCACATTTACTCACAGAGGCCTCGGCACGGTCCCACAGCTTTGCAATAAGGACGCTCCTTGCGTGGGCGGGCGGGGCTGCTGGCTGTATGGGGGATGATTCCCCACCTCTGACCAATTTCAGAATTGTTTACCACTGGAGCAAGTGCCTTGGTTGTGTTTCCCTCTGTATAACTCTTAGGTTCACCTTTTTTTTTTCTTTTTTGGCTCAAGTTAGATTTTATTCCTCTTTTATGTATTTATGGATATAAGCATGGAAATAATTCATTCTTATAAATACATCAGTGTGAATGGAAGAACTTTTTTCTGTTTTATTTTTACATTTTATTTTTAAAAATCTTGAAATTTAATTTTATTTATTTTTTTATACAGTAGGTTATTATTAGTTATCTATTTTATGCATATACATGTATACAGGTCAATCCCAATCTCCCAACACATCCCACCACCACCACACCATGGCTTCCCCCACTTTGTGTCCATACGTTTGTTATCCACCTCTGTGTCTCTATTTCTGCCCTGCAAACCAGTTCATCTGTACCATTTTTCTAGGTTCCACATATAGGCATTAATATACAATATTTGTTTTTCTCTTTCTGACTTACTTCACTCTGTATGACAGTCTCTAGATCCATCAACTTCTCTACAAATGACCCAGTTTCATTCCTTTTTATGGCTGAGTAATATTCCATTTTATATATGTACCACATCTTTATCCATTCGTCTGTCTGTGGGCATTTAGGTTGCTTCCATTACCTGGCTATTGTAAATAGTGCTGCAATGAACATTGTGGTGAATGTGTCTCTGTGATTTATGGTTTTCTCTGGGTATATGCCCAGAAGTGGGATTGCTGGATCCTATGGTAATTCTCTTTTTAGTTTTTTAAAGGAACCTCCATACTGTTCGCCATAGTGACTGTATCAATTTACATTCCCACCAATAGCGGAAGAGGGTTCCTTTTGTCCACACCCTCCCCAGAATTTGTTGTTTGTAGATTATCTGATGATGCCGATTCTAACAGGTGTGAGGTCTTACCTCATTGTAGTTTTGATTTGCATTTCTCTAATAATTAGTGATGTTGAAAAGCGTTTCATGTGCGTCTTGGCCATCTCTGTGTCTTCTTTGAAGAAACGTCTATTTAGATCTTCTGCCCATTTTTGTATTGGGTTGTTTGTTTTATTAATATTAAGCTGCATGAGCTGTTTATACATATTGGAGATTCAACCTTTGTCCATTGATTCGTTTGTGAACGTTTTCGCCCATTCTGAGGGTTGCCTTTTTCCATTCCCGTTTTTTAACAAAGAAAGAAAGAAAGCAAAAGAAGCAGAACACTAATGTGCGTGAAATATGCCTCTTGAAACTGTCGTTTTGAAATATGGACGTCTTTTGAATTTTTTGGTCGATATATGACCCCAGGATTTGTTTTCAGGGCAGGTGTCATTTACAGGCCTGTAAAGATTTGGAATATCCACTGACCATTAGTGCTGGGACTAAAGCTGCTGCTGTGTGAAACGGCCATAAGGTGGCAGCAGTTCTCACTTACCAAATCTGGTTACTAGGGCAGCAGAGCCTCAATGGAAGTCGCGTTCTAGATTGTAATGTAGAACGGAATGTGCCAGGAGAAAGCCCCTCAAGTTTGTCTCACTACTTCTTGTTCGTGTTTTTAATTTAATTTTTTATTTTTTATTACAGCAAGTTTGAGTACAACGTTTAGCTTGTTGTAGGTGTGCAAGAGGTGGTTCTTTTACACATATACATATGTCTGTTCTTCCTGGGATCCTTTTCCCATGTACGTTATGACAGAATGTTGAGTAGTCTTCTCTTGGTACTCCGTAGGTCTTTGGTGATTATATACCTTAATGTGTTTGTATAGGTCTATTAACCCCAATATCGTAATGAATTCAATGCTCACACCTTTCCTTTGGTGAACCATAAGTTTGTTTAATGAATCTGTGATTGCCCTTCTCCGTGGAAATATCTCCCTGGTATCAATTTATAGGTAACACCTATAAGTGATATGATATGATATGTGTCTTTCACTTTCAGACTTACTCCAAGTCACGTGATTACCTCTAGACTCATCTACGGTGCTGCAAATGTCATTGTGTCCTTTTATTCCTTGGCGAATATTCTGTCTTAGCGAGGTCCATTTTCTGCAATGTGATTCCCTGAGGGCTGAGGATTAGTTGAGCTGGGCAGCCTGACCCTGCCGGCAAGCCCTCCCCAGGTATGCCTGGGTTGAGGTCAATATAAACAGCACTCCAGGCAGCAATAGCCCCTGCAGCTGTGCCTGACTCCATATTCTCTGCCCTGTCAGCAGTCTCGGGGCTGTGCTGGTGGGAGGGTGTGAGGGTCCACGGCTTTGTGGGTGGCCCGGTGTGAGTGGGGCTCTGCTGGACTTTCTGCAGGAGTTGCTAGGCTGCCACCTGTAAAGAAGAGGATGTGTCACCCATAACTTCCACTGGAATATCTCTCCGGGCTGAGGTGAGGAAGGAAAAAAAGGAGTGGGGCCCGGGACAGGAGGGGTATCTCAGGCAGGGCAATGGAAAGCTTCCAGAAGAGCGCCCGTGGCCAGGACCATCCTGGCTGACGTGCAGGCACCAAGTTGGCCTGCGTGCTGTCGCTGGTGTGGCTCCACGGCCCTTCCTCTAGGCTTTCAAGCCCTTGTACATATTCAGGTGTTTCACCTGGGAAGGGTGCTAACCGTTCAGCAGCAGCTGGCCTGGGGCTCAGCGCACATTTACTCACAGAGGCCTCGGCACGGTCCCACAGCTTTGCAATAAGGACGCTCCTTGCGTGGGCGGGCGGGGCTGCTGGCTGTATGGGGGATGATTCCCCACCTCTGACCAATTTCAGAATTGTTTACCACTGGAGCAAGTGCCTTGGTTGTGTTTCCCTCTGTATAACTCTTAGGTTCACCTTTTTTTTTTCTTTTTTGGCTCAAGTTAGATTTTATTCCTCTTTTATGTATTTATGGATATAAGCATGGAAATAATTCATTCTTATAAATACATCAGTGTGAATGGAAGAACTTTTTTCTGTTTTATTTTTACATTTTATTTTTAAAAATCTTGAAATTTAATTTTATTTATTTTTTTATACAGTAGGTTATTATTAGTTATCTATTTTATGCATATACATGTATACAGGTCAATCCCAATCTCCCAACACATCCCACCACCACCACACCATGGCTTCCCCCACTTTGTGTCCATACGTTTGTTATCCACCTCTGTGTCTCTATTTCTGCCCTGCAAACCAGTTCATCTGTACCATTTTTCTAGGTTCCACATATAGGCATTAATATACAATATTTGTTTTTCTCTTTCTGACTTACTTCACTCTGTATGACAGTCTCTAGATCCATCAACTTCTCTACAAATGACCCAGTTTCATTCCTTTTTATGGCTGAGTAATATTCCATTTTATATATGTACCACATCTTTATCCATTCGTCTGTCTGTGGGCATTTAGGTTGCTTCCATTACCTGGCTATTGTAAATAGTGCTGCAATGAACATTGTGGTGAATGTGTCTCTGTGATTTATGGTTTTCTCTGGGTATATGCCCAGAAGTGGGATTGCTGGATCCTATGGTAATTCTCTTTTTAGTTTTTTAAAGGAACCTCCATACTGTTCGCCATAGTGACTGTATCAATTTACATTCCCACCAATAGCGGAAGAGGGTTCCTTTTGTCCACACCCTCCCCAGAATTTGTTGTTTGTAGATTATCTGATGATGCCGATTCTAACAGGTGTGAGGTCTTACCTCATTGTAGTTTTGATTTGCATTTCTCTAATAATTAGTGATGTTGAAAAGCGTTTCATGTGCGTCTTGGCCATCTCTGTGTCTTCTTTGAAGAAACGTCTATTTAGATCTTCTGCCCATTTTTGTATTGGGTTGTTTGTTTTATTAATATTAAGCTGCATGAGCTGTTTATACATATTGGAGATTCAACCTTTGTCCATTGATTCGTTTGTGAACGTTTTCGCCCATTCTGAGGGTTGCCTTTTTCCATTCCCGTTTTTTAACAAAGAAAGAAAGAAAGCAAAAGAAGCAGAACACTAATGTGCGTGAAATATGCCTCTTGAAACTGTCGTTTTGAAATATGGACGTCTTTTGAATTTTTTGGTCGATATATGACCCCAGGATTTGTTTTCAGGGCAGGTGTCATTTACAGGCCTGTAAAGATTTGGAATATCCACTGACCATTAGTGCTGGGACTAAAGCTGCTGCTGTGTGAAACGGCCATAAGGTGGCAGCAGTTCTCACTTACCAAATCTGGTTACTAGGGCAGCAGAGCCTCAATGGAAGTCGCGTTCTAGATTGTAATGTAGAACGGAATGTGCCAGGAGAAAGCCCCTCAAGTTTGTCTCACTACTTCTTGTTCGTGTTTTTAATTTAATTTTTTATTTTTTATTACAGCAAGTTTGAGTACAACGTTTAGCTTGTTGTAGGTGTGCAAGAGGTGGTTCTTTTACACATATACATATGTCTGTTCTTCCTGGGATCCTTTTCCCATGTACGTTATGACAGAATGTTGAGTAGTCTTCTCTTGGTACTCCGTAGGTCTTTGGTGATTATATACCTTAATGTGTTTGTATAGGTCTATTAACCCCAATATCGTAATGAATTCAATGCTCACACCTTTCCTTTGGTGAACCATAAGTTTGTTTAATGAATCTGTGATTGCCCTTCTCCGTGGAAATATCTCCCTGGTATCAATTTATAGGTAACACCTATAAGTGATATGATATGATATGTGTCTTTCACTTTCAGACTTACTCCAAGTCACGTGATTACCTCTAGACTCATCTACGGTGCTGCAAATGTCATTGTGTCCTTTTATTCCTTGGCGAATATTCTGTCTTAGCGAGGTCCATTTTCTGCAATGTGATTCCCTGAGGGCTGAGGATTAGTTGAGCTGGGCAGCCTGACCCTGCCGGCAAGCCCTCCCCAGGTATGCCTGGGTTGAGGTCAATATAAACAGCACTCCAGGCAGCAATAGCCCCTGCAGCTGTGCCTGACTCCATATTCTCTGCCCTGTCAGCAGTCTCGGGGCTGTGCTGGTGGGAGGGTGTGAGGGTCCACGGCTTTGTGGGTGGCCCGGTGTGAGTGGGGCTCTGCTGGACTTTCTGCAGGAGTTGCTAGGCTGCCACCTGTAAAGAAGAGGATGTGTCACCCATAACTTCCACTGGAATATCTCTCCGGGCTGAGGTGAGGAAGGAAAAAAAGGAGTGGGGCCCGGGACAGGAGGGGTATCTCAGGCAGGGCAATGGAAAGCTTCCAGAAGAGCGCCCGTGGCCAGGACCATCCTGGCTGACGTGCAGGCACCAAGTTGGCCTGCGTGCTGTCGCTGGTGTGGCTCCACGGCCCTTCCTCTAGGCTTTCAAGCCCTTGTACATATTCAGGTGTTTCACCTGGGAAGGGTGCTAACCGTTCAGCAGCAGCTGGCCTGGGGCTCAGCGCACATTTACTCACAGAGGCCTCGGCACGGTCCCACAGCTTTGCAATAAGGACGCTCCTTGCGTGGGCGGGCGGGGCTGCTGGCTGTATGGGGGATGATTCCCCACCTCTGACCAATTTCAGAATTGTTTACCACTGGAGCAAGTGCCTTGGTTGTGTTTCCCTCTGTATAACTCTTAGGTTCACCTTTTTTTTTTCTTTTTTGGCTCAAGTTAGATTTTATTCCTCTTTTATGTATTTATGGATATAAGCATGGAAATAATTCATTCTTATAAATACATCAGTGTGAATGGAAGAACTTTTTTCTGTTTTATTTTTACATTTTATTTTTAAAAATCTTGAAATTTAATTTTATTTATTTTTTTATACAGTAGGTTATTATTAGTTATCTATTTTATGCATATACATGTATACAGGTCAATCCCAATCTCCCAACACATCCCACCACCACCACACCATGGCTTCCCCCACTTTGTGTCCATACGTTTGTTATCCACCTCTGTGTCTCTATTTCTGCCCTGCAAACCAGTTCATCTGTACCATTTTTCTAGGTTCCACATATAGGCATTAATATACAATATTTGTTTTTCTCTTTCTGACTTACTTCACTCTGTATGACAGTCTCTAGATCCATCAACTTCTCTACAAATGACCCAGTTTCATTCCTTTTTATGGCTGAGTAATATTCCATTTTATATATGTACCACATCTTTATCCATTCGTCTGTCTGTGGGCATTTAGGTTGCTTCCATTACCTGGCTATTGTAAATAGTGCTGCAATGAACATTGTGGTGAATGTGTCTCTGTGATTTATGGTTTTCTCTGGGTATATGCCCAGAAGTGGGATTGCTGGATCCTATGGTAATTCTCTTTTTAGTTTTTTAAAGGAACCTCCATACTGTTCGCCATAGTGACTGTATCAATTTACATTCCCACCAATAGCGGAAGAGGGTTCCTTTTGTCCACACCCTCCCCAGAATTTGTTGTTTGTAGATTATCTGATGATGCCGATTCTAACAGGTGTGAGGTCTTACCTCATTGTAGTTTTGATTTGCATTTCTCTAATAATTAGTGATGTTGAAAAGCGTTTCATGTGCGTCTTGGCCATCTCTGTGTCTTCTTTGAAGAAACGTCTATTTAGATCTTCTGCCCATTTTTGTATTGGGTTGTTTGTTTTATTAATATTAAGCTGCATGAGCTGTTTATACATATTGGAGATTCAACCTTTGTCCATTGATTCGTTTGTGAACGTTTTCGCCCATTCTGAGGGTTGCCTTTTTCCATTCCCGTTTTTTAACAAAGAAAGAAAGAAAGCAAAAGAAGCAGAACACTAATGTGCGTGAAATATGCCTCTTGAAACTGTCGTTTTGAAATATGGACGTCTTTTGAATTTTTTGGTCGATATATGACCCCAGGATTTGTTTTCAGGGCAGGTGTCATTTACAGGCCTGTAAAGATTTGGAATATCCACTGACCATTAGTGCTGGGACTAAAGCTGCTGCTGTGTGAAACGGCCATAAGGTGGCAGCAGTTCTCACTTACAAAATCTGGTTACTAGGGCAGCAGAGCCTCAATGGAAGTCGCGTTCTAGATTGTAATGTAGAACGGAATGTGCCAGGAGAAAGCCCCTCAAGTTTGTCTCACTACTTCTTGTTCGTGTTTTTAATTTAATTTTTTATTTTTTATTACAGCAAGTTTGAGTACAACGTTTAGCTTGTTGTAGGTGTGCAAGAGGTGGTTCTTTTACACATATACATATGTCTGTTCTTCCTGGGATCCTTTTCCCATGTACGTTATGACAGAATGTTGAGTAGTCTTCTCTTGGTACTCCGTAGGTCTTTGGTGATTATATACCTTAATGTGTTTGTATAGGTCTATTAACCCCAATATCGTAATGAATTCAATGCTCACACCTTTCCTTTGGTGAACCATAAGTTTGTTTAATGAATCTGTGATTGCCCTTCTCCGTGGAAATATCTCCCTGGTATCAATTTATAGGTAACACCTATAAGTGATATGATATGATATGTGTCTTTCACTTTCAGACTTACTCCAAGTCACGTGATTACCTCTAGACTCATCTACGGTGCTGCAAATGTCATTGTGTCCTTTTATTCCTTGGCGAATATTCTGTCTTAGCGAGGTCCATTTTCTGCAATGTGATTCCCTGAGGGCTGAGGATTAGTTGAGCTGGGCAGCCTGACCCTGCCGGCAAGCCCTCCCCAGGTATGCCTGGGTTGAGGTCAATATAAACAGCACTCCAGGCAGCAATAGCCCCTGCAGCTGTGCCTGACTCCATATTCTCTGCCCCGTCAGCAGTCTCGGGGCTGTGCTGGTGGGAGGGTGTGAGGGTCCACGGCTTTGTGGGTGGCCCGGTGTGAGTGGGGCTCTGCTGGACTTTCTGCAGGAGTTGCCAGGCTGCCACCTGTAAAGAAGAGGATGTGTCACCCATAACTTCCACTGGAATATCTCTCCGGGCTGAGGTGAGGAAGGAAAAAAAGGAGTGGGGCCCGGGACAGGAGGGGTATCTCAGGCAGGGCAATGGAAAGCTTCCAGAAGAGCGCCCGTGGCCAGGACCATCCTGGCTGACGTGCAGGCACCAAGTTGGCCTGCGTGCTGTCGCTGGTGTGGCTCCACGGCCCTTCCTCTAGGCTTTCAAGCCCTTGTACATATTCAGGTGTTTCACCTGGGAAGGGTGCTAACCGTTCAGCAGCAGCTGGCCTGGGGCTCAGCGCACATTTACTCACAGAGGCCTCGGCACGGTCCCACAGCTTTGCAATAAGGACGCTCCTTGCGTGGGCGGGCGGGGCTGCTGGCTGTATGGGGGATGATTCCCCACCTCTGACCAATTTCAGAATTGTTTACCACTGGAGCAAGTGCCTTGGTTGTGTTTCCCTCTGTATAACTCTTAGGTTCACCTTTTTTTTTTCTTTTTTGGCTCAAGTTAGATTTTATTCCTCTTTTATGTATTTATGGATATAAGCATGGAAATAATTCATTCTTATAAATACATCAGTGTGAATGGAAGAACTTTTTTCTGTTTTATTTTTACATTTTATTTTTAAAAATCTTGAAATTTAATTTTATTTATTTTTTTATACAGTAGGTTATTATTAGTTATCTATTTTATGCATATACATGTATACAGGTCAAT
The DNA here is from genome assembly GCF_964165515.1 of Mesoplodon bidens. Taxonomy (NCBI): domain Eukaryota; kingdom Metazoa; phylum Chordata; class Mammalia; order Artiodactyla; family Ziphiidae; genus Mesoplodon; species Mesoplodon bidens. The sequence goes on along the minus strand of NW_027672021.1, from coordinate 34,129 downwards.
CCCAATCTCCCAACACATCCCACCACCACCACACCATGGCTTCCCCCACTTTGTGTCCATACGTTTGTTATCCACCTCTGTGTCTCTATTTCTGCCCTGCAAACCAGTTCATCTGTACCATTTTTCTAGGTTCCACATATAGGCATTAATATACAATATTTGTTTTTCTCTTTCTGACTTACTTCACTCTGTATGACAGTCTCTAGATCCATCAACTTCTCTACAAATGACCCAGTTTCATTCCTTTTTATGGCTGAGTAATATTCCATTTTATATATGTACCACATCTTTATCCATTCGTCTGTCTGTGGCCATTTAGGTTGCTTCCATTACCTGGCTATTGTAAATAGTGCTGCAATGAACATTGTGGTGAATGTGTCTCTGTGATTTATGGTTTTCTCTGGGTATATGCCCAGAAGTGGGATTGCTGGATCCTATGGTAATTCTCTTTTTAGTTTTTTAAAGGAACCTCCATACTGTTCGCCATAGTGACTGTATCAATTTACATTCCCACCAATAGCGGAAGAGGGTTCCTTTTGTCCACACCCTCCCCAGAATTTGTTGTTTGTAGATTATCTGATGATGCCGATTCTAACAGGTGTGAGGTCTTACCTCATTGTAGTTTTGATTTGCATTTCTCTAATAATTAGTGATGTTGAAAAGCGTTTCATGTGCGTCTTGGCCATCTCTGTGTCTTCTTTGAAGAAACGTCTATTTAGATCTTCTGCCCATTTTTGTATTGGGTTGTTTGTTTTATTAATATTAAGCTGCATGAGCTGTTTATACATATTGGAGATTCAACCTTTGTCCATTGATTCGTTTGTGAACGTTTTCGCCCATTCTGAGGGTTGCCTTTTTCCATTCCCGTTTTTTAACAAAGAAAGAAAGAAAGCAAAAGAAGCAGAACACTAATGTGCGTGAAATATGCCTCTTGAAACTGTCGTTTTGAAATATGGACGTCTTTTGAATTTTTTGGTCGATATATGACCCCAGGATTTGTTTTCAGGGCAGGTGTCATTTACAGGCCTGTAAAGATTTGGAATATCCACTGACCATTAGTGCTGGGACTAAAGCTGCTGCTGTGTGAAACGGCCATAAGGTGGCAGCAGTTCTCACTTACCAAATCTGGTTACTAGGGCAGCAGAGCCTCAATGGAAGTCGCGTTCTAGATTGTAATGTAGAACGGAATGTGCCAGGAGAAAGCCCCTCAAGTTTGTCTCACTACTTCTTGTTCGTGTTTTTAATTTAATTTTTTATTTTTTATTACAGCAAGTTTGAGTACAACGTTTAGCTTGTTGTAGGTGTGCAAGAGGTGGTTCTTTTACACATATACATATGTCTGTTCTTCCTGGGATCCTTTTCCCATGTACGTTATGACAGAATGTTGAGTAGTCTTCTCTTGGTACTCCGTAGGTCTTTGGTGATTATATACCTTAATGTGTTTGTATAGGTCTATTAACCCCAATATCGTAATGAATTCAATGCTCACACCTTTCCTTTGGTGAACCATAAGTTTGTTTAATGAATCTGTGATTGCCCTTCTCCGTGGAAATATCTCCCTGGTATCAATTTATAGGTAACACCTATAAGTGATATGATATGATATGTGTCTTTCACTTTCAGACTTACTCCAAGTCACGTGATTACCTCTAGACTCATCTACGGTGCTGCAAATGTCATTGTGTCCTTTTATTCCTTGGCGAATATTCTGTCTTAGCGAGGTCCATTTTCTGCAATGTGATTCCCTGAGGGCTGAGGATTAGTTGAGCTGGGCAGCCTGACCCTGCCGGCAAGCCCTCCCCAGGTATGCCTGGGTTGAGGTCAATATAAACAGCACTCCAGGCAGCAATAGCCCCTGCAGCTGTGCCTGACTCCATATTCTCTGCCCTGTCAGCAGTCTCGGGGCTGTGCTGGTGGGAGGGTGTGAGGGTCCACGGCTTTGTGGGTGGCCCGGTGTGAGTGGGGCTCTGCTGGACTTTCTGCAGGAGTTGCTAGGCTGCCACCTGTAAAGAAGAGGATGTGTCACCCATAACTTCCACTGGAATATCTCTCCGGGCTGAGGTGAGGAAGGAAAAAAAGGAGTGGGGCCCGGGACAGGAGGGGTATCTCAGGCAGGGCAATGGAAAGCTTCCAGAAGAGCGCCCGTGGCCAGGACCATCCTGGCTGACGTGCAGGCACCAAGTTGGCCTGCGTGCTGTCGCTGGTGTGGCTCCACGGCCCTTCCTCTAGGCTTTCAAGCCCTTGTACATATTCAGGTGTTTCACCTGGGAAGGGTGCTAACCGTTCAGCAGCAGCTGGCCTGGGGCTCAGCGCACATTTACTCACAGAGGCCTCGGCACGGTCCCACAGCTTTGCAATAAGGACGCTCCTTGCGTGGGCGGGCGGGGCTGCTGGCTGTATGGGGGATGATTCCCCACCTCTGACCAATTTCAGAATTGTTTACCACTGGAGCAAGTGCCTTGGTTGTGTTTCCCTCTGTATAACTGTTAGGTTCACCTTTTTTTTTTCTTTTTTGGCTCAAGTTAGATTTTATTCCTCTTTTATGTATTTATGGATATAAGCATGGAAATAATTCATTCTTATAAATACATCAGTGTGAATGGAAGAACTTTTTTCTGTTTTATTTTTACATTTTATTTTTAAAAATCTTGAAATTTAATTTTATTTATTTTTTTTATACAGTATGTTATTATTAGTAATCTATTTTATGCATAGACATGTATACAGGTCAATCCCAATCTCCCAACTCATCCCACCACCACCAACCCATGGCTTCCCCCACGTTGTGTCCATACGTTTGTTCTCTACGTCTGTGTCTCTATTTCTGCCCTGCAAACCAGTTCATCTGTACCATTTTTCTAGGTTCCACATATAGGCATTAATATACAATATTTGTTTTTCTCTTTCTGACTTACTTCACTCTGTATGACAGTCTCTAGATCCATCAACTTCTCTACAAATGACCCAGTTTCATTCCTTTTTATGGCTGAGTAATATTCCATTTTATATATGTACCACATCTTTATCCATTCGTCTGTCTGTGGCCATTTAGGTTACTTCCATTACCTGGCTATTGTAAATAGTGCTGCAATGAACATTGTGGTGAATGTGTCTCAGTGATTTGTGGTTTTCTCTGGGTATATGCCCAGAAGTGGGATTGCTGGATCCTATGGTAATTCTCTTTTTAGTTTTTTAAAGGAACCTCCATACTGTTCTCCATAGTGACTGTATCAGTTTACATTCCCACCAATAGCGGAAGAGGGTTCCTTTTGTCCACACCCTCCCCAGAATTTGTTGTTTGTAGATTATCTGATGATGCCGATTCTAACAGGTGTGAGGTCTTACCTCATTGTAGTTTTGATTTGCATTTCTCTAATAATTAGTGATGTTGAGCAGCTTTTCATGTGCGTCTGGGCCATCTCTGTGTCTTCTTTGAAGAATCGTCTCTTTAGATCTTCTGCCCATTTTTGTATTGGGTTGTTTGTTTTATTAATATTAAGCTGCATGAGCTGTTTATATATATTGGAGATTAAACCTTTGTCCATTGATTCGTTTGTGAACGTTTTCGCCCATTCTGAGGGTTGCCTTTTTCCATTCCCGTTTTTTTAACAAAGAAAGAAAGAAAGCAAAAGAAACAGAACACTAATGTTCGTGAAATATGCCTCTTGAAACTGTCGTTTTGAAATATGGACGTCTTTTGAATTTTTTGGTCGATATATGACCCCAGGATTTGTTTTCAGGGCAGGTGTCATTTACAGGCCTGTAATGATTTGGAATATCCACTGACCATTAGCGCTGGGATTAAAGCTGCTGTTTTGTGAAACGGCCACAAGGTGGCAGCAGTTCTCCCTTACCAAATCTGGTTACTAGGGCAGCAGAGCCTCAATGGAAGTCGCGTTCTAGATTGGAATGTAGAACGGAATGTGCCAGGAGAAAGCCCCTCAAGTTTGTCTCACTACTTCTTGTTCGTGCTTTTAATTTAATTTTTTATTTTTTATTACAGCAAGTTAGAGTACAACGTTTAGCTTGTTGTAGGTGTGCAAGAGCTGGTTCTTTTACACATATACATATGTCTGTTCTTCCTGGGATCCTTTTCCCATGTACGTTATGACAGAATGTTGAGTAGTCTTCTCTTGGTACTCCGTAGGTCTTTGGTGATTATATACCTTAATGTGTTTGTATAGGTCTGTTAACCCCAATATCGTAATGAATTCAATGCTCACACCTTTCCTTTGGTGAACCATAACTTTGTTTAATGAATCTGTGATTGCCCTTCTCCGTGGAAATATCTGCCCTGTTATCAATTTATAGGTAACACCTATAAGTGATATGATATGTGTCTTTCACTTTCTGACTTACTCCAAGTCACGTGATTACCTCTAGACTCATCTACGGTGCTGCAAATGGCATTGTGTCCTTTTATTCCTTGGCGAATATTCTGTCTTAGGGAGGTCCATTTTCTGCAATGTGATTCCCTGAGGGCTGAGGATTAGCTGACCTGGGCAGCCTGACCCTGCCGGCAAGCCCTCCCCAGGTGTGCCTGGGTTGAGGTCAATATAAAGAGCACTCCAGGCAGCAATAGCCCCTGCATCTGTGCCTGACTCCATATTCTCTGCCCCGTCAGCAGTCTCGGGGCTGTGCTGGTGGGAGGGTGTGAGGGTCCACGGCTTTGTGGGTGGCCCGGTGTGAGTGGGGCTCTGCTGGACTTTCTGCAGGAGTTGCCAGTCTGCCACCTGTAAAAAAGAGGATATGTCACCCATAACTTCCACTGGAATATCTCTCCGGGCTGAGGTGAGGAAGGAAAAAAAGGAGTGGGGGCCGGGAGACGAGGGGTATCTCAGGCAGGGCAATGGAAAGCTTCCAGAAGAGCGCCCGTGGCCAGGACCAACCTGGCTGACCTGCAGGCACCAAGTTGGCCTGCGTGCTGTCGCTGGTGTGGCTCCACGGCCCTTCCTCTAGGCTTTCAAGCCCTTGTACATATTCAGGTGTTTCACCTGGGAAGGGTGGGAACAGTTCAGCAGCAGCTGGCCTGGGGCTCAGCTCACGTTTACTCACAGAGGCCTCGGCATGGTCCCACAGCTTTGCAATAAGGACGCTCCTTGCGTGGGCGGGCGGGGCTGCTGGCTGTATGGGGGATGATTCCCCACCTCTGACCAATTTCAGAATTGTTTACCACTGGAGCAAGTGCCTTGGTTGTGTTTCCCTCTGTATAACTGTTAGGTTCACCTTTTTTTTTTCTTTTTTGGCTCAAGTTAGATTTTATTCCTCTTTTATGTATTTATGGATATAAGCATGGAAATAATTCATTCTTATAAATACATCAGTGTGAATGGAAGAACTTTTTTCTGTTTTATTTTTACATTTTATTTTTAAAAATTTTGAAATTTAATTTTATTTATTTTTTTTTATACAGTAGGTTATTATTAGTTATCTATTTTATGCATAGACATATATACAGGTCAATTCCAACCTCCCAACTCATCCGACCACCACCAACCCATGGCTTCCCCCACTTTGTGTCCATACATTTGTTCTCTACCTCTCTGTCTCTATTTCTGCCCTGCAAACCAGTTCATCTGTACCATTTTTCTAGGTTCCACATATAGGCATTAATATACAATATTTGTTTTTCTCTTTCTGACTTACTTCACTCTGTATGACAGTCTCTAGATCCATCAACTTCTCTACAAATGACCCAGTTTCATTCCTTTTTATGGCTGAGTAATATTCCATTTTATATATGTACCACATCTTTATCCATTCGTCTGTCTGTGTGCATTTAGGTTGCTTCCATTACCTGGCTATTGTAAATAGTGCTGCAATGAACATTGTGGTGAATGTGTCTCTCTGATTTATGGTTTTCTCTGGGTAAATGCCCAGAAGTGGGATTGCTGGATCCTATGGTAATTCTCTTTTTAGTTTTTTTAAAGGAACCTCCATACTGTTCTCCATAGTGACTGTATCAATTTACATTCCCACCAATAGCGGAAGAGGGTTCCTTTTGTCCACACCCTCCCCAGAATTTTTTGTTTGTAGATTATCTGATGATGCCGATTCTAACAGGTGTGAGGTCTTACCTCATTGTAGTTTTGATTTGCATTTCTCTAATAATTAGTGATGTTGAAAAGCGTTTCATGTGCGTCTTGGCCATCTCTGTGTCTTCTTTGAAGAACCGTCTCTTTAGATCTTCTGCCCATTTTTGTATTGGGTTGTTTGTTTTATTAATATTAAGCTGCATGAGCTGTTTATATATATTGGAGATTAAACCTTTGTCCATTGATTCGTTTGTGAACGTTTTCGCCCATTCTGAGGGTTGCCTTTTTCCATTCCCGTTTTTTTAACAAAGAAAGAAAGCAAGCAAAAGAAGCAGAACACTAATGTGCGTGAAATATGCCTCTTGAAACTGTCGTTTTGAAATATGGACGTCTTTTGAATTTTTTGGTCGATATATGACCGCAGGATTTGTTTTGAGGGCAGGTGTCATTTACAGGCCTGTAATGATTTGGAATATCCCCTGACCATTAGCGCTGGGATTAAAGCTGCTGTTGTGTGAAACGGCCACAAGGTGGCAGCAGTTCTCCCTTACCAAATCTGGTTACTAGGGCAGCAGAGCCTCAATGGAAGTCGCATTCTAGATTGGAATGTAGAACGGAATGTGCCAGGAGAAAGCCCCTCAAGTTTGTCTCACTACTTCTTGTTCGTGTTTTTAATTTAATTTTTTATTTTTTATTACAGCAAGTTTGAGTACAACGTTTAGCTTGTTGTAGGTGTGCAAGAGGTGGTTCTTTTACACATATACATATGTCTGTTCTTCCTGGGATCCTTTTCCCATGAACGTTATGACAGAATGTTGAGTAGTCTTCTCTTGGTACTCCGTAGGTCTTTGGTGATTATATACGTCTACTGTGTTTGTATATGTCTCTTAACCCCAATATCGTAATGAATTCAATGCTCACACCTTTCCTTTGGTGAACCATTAGTTTGTTTAATGAATCTGTGATTGCCCTTCTCCGTGGAAATATCTGCCCTGGTATCAATTTATAGGTAACACCTATAAGTGATATGATATGATATGTGTCTTTCACTTTCTGACTTACTCCAAGTCACGTGATTACCTCTAGACTCATCTACGGTGCTGCAAATGGCATTGTGTCCTTTTATTCCTTGGCGAATATTCTGTCTTAACGAGGTCCATTTTCTGCAATGTGATTCCCTGAGGGCTGAGGATTAGCTGACCTGGGCAGCCTGACCCTGCCGGCAAGCCCTCCCCAGGTGTGCCTGGGTTGAGGTCAATATAAACAGCACTCCAGGCAGCAATAGCCCCTGCAGCTGTGCCTGACTCCATATTCTCTGCCCCGTCAGCAGTCTCGGGGCTGTGCTGGTGGGAGGGTGTGAGGGTCCACGGCTTTGTGGGTGGCCCGGTGTGAGTGGGGCTCTGCTGGACTTTCTGCAGGAGTTGCCAGGCTGCCACCTGTAAAGAAGAGGATGTGTCACCCATAACTTCCACTGGAATATCTCTCCGGGCTGAGGTGAGGAAGGAAAAAAAGGAGTGGGGGCCGGGACAGGAGGGGTATTTCAGGCAGGGCAATGGAAAGCTTCCAGAAGAGCGCCCGTGGCCAGGACCATCCTGGCTGACCTGCAGGCACCAAGTTGGCCTGCGTGCTGTCGCTGGTGTGGCTCCACGGCCCTTCCTCTAGGCTTTCAAGCCCTTGTACATATTCAGGTGTTTCACCTGGGAAGGGTGGGAACAGTTCAGCAGCAGCTGGCCTGGGGCTCAGCTCACGTTTACTCACAGAGGCCTCGGCATGGTCTCCCAGCTTTGCAATAAGGATGCTCCTTGCGTGGGCGGGCGGGACTGCTGGCTGTATGGGGGATGATTCCCCACCTCTGACCAATTTCAGAATTGTTTACCACTGGAGCAAGTGCCTTGGTTGTGTTTCCCTCTGTATAACTGTTAGGTTCAGCTTTTTTTTTTCTTTTTTGGTTCAAGTTAGATTTTATTCCTCTTTTATGTATTTATGGATATAAGCATGGAAATAATTCATTCTTATAAATACATCAGTGTGAATGGAAGAACTTTTTTTCTGTTTTATTTTTACATTTTATTTTTAAAAATTTTGAAATTTAATTTTATTTATTTTTTTATACAGTAGGTTATTATTAGTTATCTATTTTATGCATAGACATGTATACAGCTCAATCCCAATCTCCCAACTCATCCCACCACCACCAACCCATGGCTTCCCCCACTTTGTGTCCATACGTTTGTTCTCTGCCTCTGTGTCTCTATTTCTGCCCTGCAAACCAGTTCATCTGTACCATTTTTCTAGGTTCCACATATAGGCATTAATATACAATATTTGTTTTTCTCTTTCTGACTTACTTCACTCTGTATGACAGTCTCTAGATCCATCAACTTCTCTACAAATGACCCAGTTTCATTCCTTTTTATGGCTGAGTAATATTCCATTTTATATATGTACCACATCTTTATCCATTCGTCTGTCTGTGGCCATTTAGGTTGCTTCCATTACCTGGCTATTGTAAATAGTGCTGCAATGAACATTGTGGTGAATGTGTCTCTGTGATTTATGGTTTTCTCTGGGTATATGCCCAGAAGTGGGATTGCTGGATCCTATGGTAATTCTCTTTTTAGTTTTTTAAAGGAACCTCCATACTGTTCTCCATAGTGACTGTATCAATTTACATTCCCACCAATAGCGGAAGAGGGTTCCTTTTGTCCACACCCTCCCCAGAATTTGTTGTTTGTAGATTATCTGATGATGCCGATTCTAACCGGTGTGAGGTCTTAACTCATTGTAGTTTTGATTTGCATTTCTCTAATAATTAGTGATGTTGAGCAGCTTTTCATGTGCGTCTTGGCCATCTCTGTGTCTTCTTTGAAGAACCGTCTCTTTAGATCTTCTGCCCATTTTTGTATTGGGTTGTTTGTTTTATTAATATTAAGCTGCATGAGCTGTTTATATATATTGGAGATTAAACCTTTGTCCATTGATTCGTTTGTGAACGTTTTCGCCCATTCTGAGGGTTGCCTTTTTCCATTCCCGTTTTTTTAACAAAGAAAGAAAGAAAACAAAAGAAGCAGAACACTAATGTGCGTGAAATATGCCTCTTGAAACTGTCGTTTTGAAATATGGACGTCTTTTGAATTTTTTGGTCGATATATGACCCCAGGATTTGTTTTCAGGGCAGGTGTCATTTACAGGCCTGTAATGATTTGGAATATCCACTGACCATTAGCGCTGGGACTAAAGCTGCTGTTGTGTGAAACGGCCACAAGGTGGCAGCAGTTCTCCCTTACCAAATCTGGTTACTAGGGCAGCAGAGCCTCAATGGAAGTCGCGTTCTAGATTGGAATGTAGAACGGAATGTGCCAGGAGAAAGCCCCTCAAGTTTGTCTCACTACTTCTTGTTCGTGTTTTTAATTTAATTTTTTATTTTTTATTACAGCAAGTTTGAGTACAACGTTTAGCTTGTTGTAGGTGTGCAAGAGGTGGTTCTTTTACACATATACATATGTCTGTTCTTCCTGGGATCCTTTTCCCATGTACGTTATGACAGAATGTTGAGTAGTCTTCTCTTGGTACTCCGTAGGTCTTTGGTGATTATATACGTCTACTGTGTTTGTATATGTCTCTTAACCCCAATATCGTAATGAATTCAATGCTCACACCTTTCCTTTGGTGAACCATAAGTTTGTTTAATGAATCTGTGATTGCCCTTCTCCGTGGAAATATCTGCCCTGGTATCAATGTATAGGTAACACCTATAAGTGATATGATATGATATGTGTCTTTCACTTTCTGACTTACTCCAAGTCACGTGATTACCTCTAGACTCATCTACGGTGCTGCAAATGGCATTGTGTCCTTTTATTCCTTGGCGAATATTCTGTCTTAGCGAGGTCCATTTTCTGCAATGTGATTCCCTGAGGGCTGAGGATTAGCTGACCTGGGCAGCCTGACCCTGCCGGCAAGCCCTCCCCAGGTGTGCCTGGTTTGAGGTCAATATAAACAGCACTCCAGGCAGCAATAGCCCCTGCAGCTGTGCCTGACTCCATATTCTCTGCCCCGTCAGCAGTCTCGGGGCTGTGCTGGTGGGAGGGTGTGAGGGTCCACGGCTTTGTGGGTGGCCCGGTGTGAGTGGGGTTCTGCTGGACTTTCTGCAGGAGTTGCCAGGCTGCCACCTGTAAGGAAGAGGATGTGTCACCCATAACTTCCACTGGAATATCTCTCCGGGCTGAGGTGAGGAAGGAAAAAAAGGAGTGGGGGCCGGGACAGGAGGGGTATCTCTGGCAGGGCAATGGAAAGCTTCCAGAAGAGCGCCCGTGGCCAGGACCATCCTGGCTGACCTGCAGGCACCAAGTTGGCCTGCGTGCTGTCGCTGGTGTGGCTCCACGGCCCTTCCTCTAGGCTTTCAAGCCCTTGTACATATTCAGGTGTTTCACCTGGGAAGGGTGGGAACAGTTCAGCAGCAGCTGGCCTGGGGCTCAGCTCACGTTTACTCACAGAGGCCTCGGCACGGTCCCACAGCTTTGCAATAAGGACGCTCCTTGCGTGGGCGGGCGGGGCTGCTGGCTGTATGGGGGATGATTCCCCACCTCTGACCAATTTCAGAATTGTTTACCACTGGAGCAAGTGCCTTGGTTGTGTTTCCCTCTGTATAACTGTTAGGTTCAGCTTTTTTTTTTCTTTTTTGGCTCAAGTTAGATTTTATTCCTCTTTTATGTATTTATGGATATAAGCATGGAAATAATTCATTCTTATAAATACATCAGTGTGAATGGAAGAACTTTTTTTCTGTTTTATTTTTACATTTTAATTTTAAAAATTTTGAAATTTAATTTTATTTATTTTTTTTATACAGTAGGTTATTATTAGTTATCTATTTTATGCATAGACATATATACAGGTCAATCCCAACCTCCCAACTCATCCGACCACCACCAACCCATGGCTTCCCCCACTTTGTGTCCATATATTTGTTCTCTACCTCTGTGTCTCTATTTCTGCCCTGCAAACCAGTTCATCTGTACCATTTTTCTAGGTTCCACATATAGGCATTAATATACAATATTTGTTTTTCTCTTTCTGACTTACTTCACTCTGTATGACAGTCTCTAGATCCATCAACTTCTCTACAAATGACCCAGTTTCATTCCTTTTTATGGCTGAGTAATATTCCATTTTATATATGTACCACATCTTTATCCATTCGTCTGTCTGTGTGCATTTAGGTTGCTTCCATTACCTGGCTATTGTAAATAGTGCTGCAATGAACATTGTGGTGAATGTGTCTCTGTGATTTATGGTTTTCTCTGGGTAAATGCCCAGAAGTGGGATTGCTGGATCCTATGGTAATTCTCTTTTTAGTTTTTTTAAATGAACCTCCATACTCTTCTCCATAGTGACTGTATCAATTTACATTCCCACCAATAGCGGAAGAGGGTTCCTTTTGTCCACACCCTCCCCAGAATTTGTTGTTTGTAGATTATCTGATGATGCCGATTCTAACAGGTGTGAGGTCTTACCTCATTGTAGTTTTGATTTGCATTTCTCTAATAATTAGTGATGTTGAAAAGCGTTTCATGTGCGTCTTGGCCATCTCTGTGTCTTCTTTGAAGAACCGTCTCTTTAGATCTTCTGCCCATTTTTGTATTGGGTTGTTTGTTTTATTAATATTAAGCTGCATGAGCTGTTTATATATATTGGAGATTAAACCTTTGTCCATTGATTCGTTTGTGAACGTTTTCGCCCATTCTGAGGGTTGCCTTTTTCCATTCCCGTTTTTTTAACTAAGAAAGAAAGCAAGCAAAAGAAGCAGAACACTAATGTGCGTGAAATATGCCTCTTGAAACTGTCGTTTTGAAATATGGACGTCTTTTGAATTTTTTGGTCGATATATGACCCCAGGATTTGTTTTGAGGGCAGGTGTCATTTACAGGCCTGTAATGATTTGGAATATCCCCTGACCATTAGCGCTGGGAATAAAGCTGCTGTTGTGTGAAACGGCCACAAGGTGGCAGCAGTTCTCCCTTACCAAATCTGGTTACTAGGGCAGCAGAGCCTCAATGGAAGTCACATTCTAGATTGGAATGTAGAACGGAATGTGCCAGGAGAAAGCCCCTCAAGTTTGTCTCACTACTTCTTGTTCGTGTTTTTAATTTAATTTTTTATTTTTTTTACAGCAAGTTTGAGTACAACGTTTAGCTTGTTGTAGGTGTGCAAGAGGTGGTTCTTTTACACATATACATATGTCTGTTCTTCCTGGGATCCTTTTCCCATGTACGTTATGACAGAATGTTGAGTAGTCTTCTCTTGGTACTCCGTAGGTCTTTGGTGATTATATACGTCTACTGTGTTTGTATATGTCTGTTAACCCCAATATCGTAATGAATTCAATGCTCACACCTTTCCTTTGGTGAACCATAAGTTTGTTTAATGAATCTGTGATTGCCCTTCTCCGTGGAAATATCTGCCCTGGTATCAATGTATAGGTAACACCTATAAGTGATATGATATGATATGTGTCTTTCACTTTCTGACTTACTCCAAGTCACGTGATTACCTCTAGACTCATCTACGGTGCTGCAAATGGCATTGTGTCCTTTTATTCCTTGGCGAATATTCTGTCTTAGCGAGGTCCATTTTCTGCAATGTGATTCCCTGAGGGCTGAGGATTAGCTGACCTGGGCAGCCTGACCCTGCCGGCAAGCCCTCCCCAGGTGTGCCTGGTTTGAGGTCAATATAAACAGCACTCCAGGCAGCAATAGCCCCTGCAGCTGTGCCTGACTCCATATTCTCTGCCCCGTCAGCAGTCTCGGGGCTGTGCTGGTGGGAGGGTGTGAGGGTCCACGGCTTTGTGGGTGGCCCGGTGTGAGTGGGGCTCTGCTGGACTTTCTGCAGGAGTTGCCAGGCTGCCACCTGTAAAGAAGAGGATGTGTCACCCATAACTTCCACTGGAAAGTCTCTCCGGGCTGAGGTGAGGAAGGAAAAAAAGGAGTGGGGGCCGGGACAGGAGGGGTATTTCAGGCAGGGCAATGGAAAGCTTCCAGAAGAGCGCCCGTGGCCAGGACCATCCTGGCTGACCTGCAGGCACCATGTTGGCCTGCATGCTGTCGCTGGTGTGGCTCCACGGCCTTTCCTCTAGGCTTTCAAGCCCTTGTACATATTCAGGTGTTTCACCTGGGAAGGGTGGGAACAGTTCAGCAGCAGCTGGCCTGGGGCTCAGCTCACGTTTACTCACAGAGGCCTCGGCATGGTCTCCCAGCTTTGCAATAAGGATGCTCCTTGCGTGGGCGGGCGGGGCTGCTGGCTGTATGGGGGATGATTCCCCACCTCTGACCAATTTCAGAATTGTTTACCACTGGAGCAAGTGCCTTGGTTGTGTTTCCCTCTGTATAACTGTTAGGTTTTTTTTTTCTTTTTTGGTTCAAGTTAGATTTTATTCCTCTTTTATGTATTTATGGATATAAGCATGGAAATAATTCATTCTTATAAATACATCAGTGTGAATGGAAGAACTTTTTTTCTGTTTTATTTTTACATTTTATTTTTAAAAATTTTGAAATTTAATTTTATTTATTTTTTTATACAGTAGGTTATTATTAGTTATCTATTTTATGCATAGACATGTATACAGGTCAATCCCAATCTCCCAACTCATCCCACCACCACCAACCCATGGCTTCCCCAACTTTGTGTCCATACGTTTGTTCTCTGCCTCTGTGTCTCTATTTCTGCCCTGGAAACCAGTTCATCTGTACCATTTTTCTAGGTTCCACATATAGGCATTAATATACAATATTTGTTTTTCTCTTTCTGACTTACTTCACTCTGTATGACAGTCTCTAGATCCATCAACTTCTCTACAAATGACCCAGTTTCATTCCTTTTTATGGCTGAGTAATATTCCATTTTATATATGTACCACATCTTTATCCATTCGTCTGTCTGTGGCCATTTAGGTTGCTTCCATTACATGGCTATTGTAAATAGTGCTGCAATGAACATTGTGGTGAATGTGTCTCTGTGATTTATGGTTTTCTCTGGGTATATGCCCAGAAGTGGGATTGCTGGATCCTATGGTAATTCTCTTTTTAGTTTTTTAAAGGAACCTCCATACTGTTCTCCATAGTGACTGTATCAATTTACATGCCCACCAATAGCGGAAGAGGTTTCCTTTTGTCCACACCCTCCCCAGAATTTGTTGTTTGTAGATTATCTGATGATGCCGATTCTAACCGGTGTGAGGTCTTAACTCATTGAGTTTTGATTTGCATTTCTCTAATAATTAGTGATGTTGAGCAGCTTTTCATGTGCGTCTTGGCCATCTCTGTGTCTTCTTTGAAGAACCGTCTCTTTAGATCTTCTGCCCATTTTTGTATTGGGTTGTTTGTTTTATTAATATTAAGCTGCATGAGCTGTTTATATATATTGGAGATTAAACCTTTGTCCATTGATTCGTTTGTGAACGTTTTCGCCCATTCTGTGGGTTGCCTTTTTCCATTCCCGTTTTTTTAACAAAGAAAGAAAGAAAACAAAAGAAGCAGAACACTAATGTGCGTGAAATATGCCTCTTGAAACTGTCGTTTTGAAATATGGACGTCTTTTGAATTTTTTGGTCGATATATGACCCCAGGATTTGTTTTCAGGGCAGGTGTCATTTACAGGCCTGTAATGATTTGGAATATCCACTGACCATTAGCGCTGGGACTAAAGCTGCTGTTGTGTGAAACGGCCACAAGGTGGCAGCAGTTCTCCCTTACCAAATCTGGTTACTAGGGCAGCAGAGCCTCAATGGAAGTCGCGTTCTAGATTGGAATGTAGAACGGAATGTTCCAGGAGAAAGCCCCTCAAGTTTGTCTCACTACTTCTTGTTCGTGTTTTTAATTTAATTTTTTATTTTTTATTACAGCAAGTTTGATTACAATGTTTGGCTTGTTGGAGGTGTGGAAGATGTGGTTCTTTTACACATATACACATGTCGTTTTTCCTGGGATCCTTTTCCCATGTACGTTATGACAGAATGTTGAGTAGTCTTTTGGTATTCCGTAGGTCTTTGGTGATTATATATGTCACCTGTGTTTGTATAAGTCTGTTAACCCCGATATCGTAATGAAACCAATCCTCACACCTTTCCATTGGTGAAGCATGAGTTTGTTTAATGAATCTCTGATTGCCCTTCTCGGTGGAAATATCTGCCCTGGAATCCATTTTTAGGTAACACCTATAAGTGATATGATATGATATGTGTCTTTCACTTTCTGACTTACTACAAGTCACGTGATTACCTCTAGACTCATCTACGTTGCTGCAAATGGCATTGTGTTCTTTTTGTCCTTGGCTTCTCTTCTGCCTTAGCGAGGTCCATTTTCAACAATGTGATTCCCTGAGTGTTGTGGATTAGCTGACCTGGGCAGCCTTACCCTGCCACCCGGCCTTCCCCAGGTGTGCCTTGTTGAGGTCAATATAAACAGCGCTCCAGGCAGCAATAGCCCCTGAAGCTGTGCCTGACTCCATATTCTCTGCCCCGTCAGCAGTCTCAGGGCTGTGCTGGTGGGAGGGAATGAGGGGCCACAGCTTTGTTGGTGGCCCGGTGTGAGTGGGGTTCTGCTGGCCATTCTGCAGGAGTTGCCAGGCTGCCACCTGTAAAGAAGAGGATGTGTCACCCATACCTTCCGCTGGAATTTCTCTCCGGACAGAGGTGAGGAAGGAAAAAAGCAGTGGGGGCCGGGACAGGTGGGGTATCTCAGGCAGGACAATGGAAAGCTTCCGGATGAGCGCCCGGGGGCAGGACCACCCTGGCTGGCCTGCAGGCACCAAGTTGGCCAGCGTGCTGTTGCTGGTGTGGCTCCACGGCCCTTCCTCTAGTCTTTCAAGCCCTTGTACATATTCATTTGTTTTACCTGGGAAGGGTGGGAACAGTTGAGCAGCAGCTGAGCTAGGGCTCAGCTCACTTTTATTCAGAGATGCCTCTGCACGATCCCCCAGCTTTGCAATGAGGACGCTCCTTGCGTGGGGTCTGGGTTGCTGGCTGTATGGGGGATGATTCCCCACCTCTGAACAATTTCACAATTGTTTACCGCTGGAGCAACTGCCCTGATAGGGATTTCCTCTGTATAACTGGTGGGTTCAGGTTTTTTTTTTTCTTTTATGGTTCAAGTTAGATTTTATTCCTCTTTTATGTATTTATAGATATAAGCATGGAAATAATTCATTCCTATAAATACATCTGTGTGAAGGGAAGAACTTTTTTCTGTATTATTTTTAAATTTTCTTTTTTAAAATTTTGAAATTTAATGTTATTTATTTTTTTATACAGCAGGTTATTATTATTTATGTATTTTAGGCATATACATGTATGCAGGTCAATCCCAATCTCCCAACTCATCCCACCACCACCACACCATGGCTTCCCACACTTGGTGTCCATACGTTTGTTCTCTACCTCTGTCTCTATTTCTTCCCTGCAAACCAGTTCATCTGTACCAGTTTTTAGGTTCCACATATATGCATTACTATACAATATTTGTTTTCCTCTTTCTGACTTACTTCATTCTGTATGACAGTCTCTAGATCCATCGATGTCTCTACAAATGACCCAGTTTCATTCCGTTTTATGGCTGAGTAATATTCCATTTTATACATGTACCACATCTTTATCCATTCATCTGTCTGTGGGCATTTAGGTTGCTTCCATTACCTGGCTATTGTAAATAGTGCTGCAATGAACATTGTGGTGAATGTGCCTTTTTGATTTATGGTTTTCTCTGGGTATATGCCCAGAAGTGGGATTGCTGGATCAGATGGAAATTCTATTTCTAGTTTTTTTAAGGAAACTCCATAGTGTTCTCCATAGTGAATGTATCAATTTACATTCCCACCAATAGTGGAAGAGGGATCCTTTTGTCCCCACCCTCCCCAGAATTTGTTGTTTGTAGATTTTCTGATGATGCCGATTCTAACAGGTGTGAGGTGATACCTCATTGTAGTTTTGATTTGCATTTCTCTAATAATTAGTGCTCTAGAGCAGCTTTTCATGTGTGTCTTGGCCATCTCTGTGTCTTCTTTGAAGAAACGTCTCTTTAGATCTTCTGCCCATTTTTGTATTGGGTTGTTTGTTTTTTTTAATATTAAGCCGCATGAGCTGTTTTTATATATTGGAGAGTAAACCTTTGTCCATTGATTCGTTTGCAACGATTTTCGCCCTTTCTGAGGGATGCCTTTTTCCATTCCCGTTTTTTTAACCAAAAAAGAAAGAAAGACAAAGAAGCAGAACACTAATGTGCGTAAAATATGGCTTTTGAAACGGTCGTTTTGAAATATGGACGTCCTTTGAATTTTTTGGTCGATATGTGACCCCAGGATTTGTTTTCAGGGCAGGTGTCATTTACAGGCCTGCAATGATTTTGAGTATCAACTGAAATTTAGCGCTGGGATTAAAGCTGCTGTTGTGTGAAACGGCCACAAGGTGACAGCAGTTCTCTCTTTTAAATCTGGTTATTAGTGCAACAGAGCCTCAATGGAAGTCGTGTTCTAGATTGGAATTTAGAATGGAATGTGCCAGGAGAAAGCCCCTCAAGTTTGTCTCACTACTTCTTGTTCGTGTTTTTAATTTAATTTTTTATTTTTTATTACAGCAAGTTTGATTACAATGTTTGGCTTGTTGGAGGTGTGGAAGATGTGGTTCTTTTACACATATACACATGTCGTTTTTCCTGGGATCCTTTTCCCATGTACGTTATGACAGAATGTTGAGTAGTCTTTTGGTATTCCGTAGGTCTTTGGTGATTATATATGTCACCTGTGTTTGTATAAGTCTGTTAACCCCGATATCGTAATGAAACCAATCCTCACACCTTTCCATTGGTGAAGCATGAGTTTGTTTAATGAATCTCTGATTGCCCTTCTCGGTGGAAATATCTGCCCTGGAATCCATTTTTAGGTAACACCTATAAGTGATATGATATGATATGTGTCTTTCACTTTCTGACTTACTACAAGTCACGTGATTACCTCTAGACTCATCTACGTTGCTGCAAATGGCATTGTGTTCTTTTTGTCCTTGGCTTCTCTTCTGCCTTAGCGAGGTCCATTTACAACAATGTGATTCCCTGAGTGTTGTGGATTAGCTGACCTGGGGAGCCTTACCCTGCCGCCCGGCCCTCCCCAGGTGTGCCTGGTTGAGGTCAATATAAACAGTGCTCCAGGCAGCAATAGCCCCTGAAGCCGTGCCTGACTCCATATTCTCTGCCCCGTCAGCAGTTTCGGGGCTGTGCTGGTGGGAGGGAATAGGGGCCACAGCTTTGTTGCTGGCCCGGTGTGAGTGGGGTTCTGCTGGCCTTTCTGCAGGAGTTGCCAGGCTGCCACCTGTAAAGAAGAGGATGTGTCACCCATACCTTCCGTTGGAATTTCTCTCCGGACAGAGGTGAGGAAGGAAAAAAGCAGTGGGGGCCGGGACAGGTGGGGTATCTCAGGCAGGACAATGGAAAGCTTCCGGAAGAGCGCCCGGGGGCAGGACCACCCTGGCTGGCCTGCAGGCACCAAGTTGGCCAGTGTGCTGTTGCTGGTGTGGCTCCACGGCCCTTCCTCTAGTCTTTCAAGCCCTTGTACATATTCAGGTGTTTTACCTGGGAAGGGTGGGAACAGTTCAGCAGCAGCTGGCCTGGGGCTCAGCTCACCTTTATTCAGAGATGCCTCTGCACGATACCCCAGCTTTGCAATGAGGACGCTCCTTGCGTGGGGTGTGGGTTGCTGGCTGTATGGGAGAAGATTCCCCACCTCTGACCAATTTCAGAATTGTTTACCGCTGGAGCAAGTGCCGTGATAGGGTTTTCCTCTGTATAACTGGTGGGTTCAGGTTTGTTTTTTCTTTTATGGTTCAAGTTAGATTTTATTCATCTTTTATGTATTTATAGATATAAGCATGGAAATAATTCATTCCTATAAATACATCTGTGTGAAGGGAAGAACTTTTTTCTGTATTATTTTTAAATTTTCTTTTTTAAAATTTTGAAATTTAATGTTATTTACTTCTTTATACAGCAGGTTATTATCAGTTATGTATTTTATGCATATACATGTATGCAGGTCAATCCCAATCTTCCAACTCATCCCACCACCACCACACCATGGCTTCCCACACTTGGTGTCCATACGTTTGTTCTCTACCTCTGTCTCTATTTCTTCCCTGCAAACCAGTTCATCTGTACCAGTTTTTAGGTTCCACATATATGCATTAATATACAATATTTGTTTTCCTCTTTCTGACTGACTTCATTCTGTATGACAGTCTCTAGATCCATCGATGTCTCTACAAATGACCCAGTTTCATTCCTTTTTATGGCTGAGTAATATTCCATTTTATACATGTACCACATCTTTATCCATTCATCTGTCTGTGGGCATTTAGGTTGCTTCCATTACCTGGCTATTGTAAATAGTGCTGCAATGAACATTGTGGTGAATGTGCCTTTTTGATTTATGGTTTTCTCTGGGTATATGCCCAGAAGTGGGATTGCTGGATCAGATGGTAATTCTATTTCTAGTTTTTTTAAGGAAACTCCATAGTGTTCTCCATAGTGACTGTATCAATTTACATTCCCACCAATAGTGGAAGAGGGATCCTTTTGTCCCCACCCTCCCCAGAATTTGTTGTTTGTAGATTTTCTGATGATGCCGATTCTAACAGTGTGAGGTGATACCTCATTGTAGTTTTGATTTGCATTTCTCTAATAATTAGTGCTGTTGAGCAGCTTTTCATGTGCGTCTTGGCCATTTCTGTGTCTTCTTTGAAGAAACGTATCTTTAGATCTTCTGCCCATTTTTGTATTGGGTTGTTTGTTTTTTTTAATATTAAGCTGCATGAGCTGTTTATATATATTGGAGATTAAACCTTTGTCCATTGATTCGTTTGCAACTTTTCGCCCCTTCTGAGGGATGCCTTTTTCCATTCCCGTTTTTTTAACCAAAAAAGAAAGAAAGAAAAAGAAGCAGAAAACTAATGTGCATAAAATATGCCTTTTGAAATGGTCGTTTTGAAATATGGACGTCCTTTGAATTTTTTGGTCGATATGTGACCCCAGGATTTGTTTTCAGGGCAGGTGTCATTTACGGGCCTGCAATGATTTTGAATATCAACTGACCATTAGCGCTGGGATTAAAGCTGCTGTTGTGTGAAACGGCCACAAGGTGGCAGCAGTTCTCCCTTACCAATTCTGGTTACTAGGGCAAGAGAGCCTCAATGGAAGTCTTGTTCTAGATTGGAATTTAGAATGGAATGTGCCAGGAGAAAGCCCCTCAAGTTTGTCTCCCTACTTCTTGTTCGTGTTTTTAATTTAATTTTTATTTTTTATTACAGCAAGTTTGATTACAATGTTTGGCTTGTTGGAGGTGTGGAAGATGTGGTTGGTTCTTTTACACATATACACATGTCTGTTTTTCCTGGGATCCTTTTACCATGTACGTTATGACAGAATGTTGAGTAGTCTTTTGGTATTCCGTAGGTCTTTGGTGATTATATATGTCACCTGTGTTTGTATAAGTCTGTTAACCCCAATATCGTAATGAAACCAATCCTCACACCTTTCCATTGGTGAACCATAAGTTTGTTTAATGAATCTCTGATTGCCCTTCTCGGTGGAAATATCTGCCCTGGTATCCATTTTTAGGTAACAGCTATAAGTGATATGATATGATATGTGTCTTTCACTTTCTGACTTACTACAAGTCACGTGATTACCTCTAGACCCATCTACGGTGGTGCAAATGGCATTGTGTTCTTTTTTTCCTTGGCTTCTCTTCTGCCTTAGCGAGGTCCATTTTCAACAATGTGATTCCCTGAGTGTTGTGGATTAGCTGACCTGGGCAGCCTTACCCTGCCGCCCGGCCCTCCCCAGGTGTGCCTGGTTGAGGTCAATATAAACAGCGCTCCAAGCAGCAATAGCCCGTGAAGCTCTGCATGACTCCATATTCTCTGCCCCGTCAGCAGTCTCGGGGCTGTGCTGGTGGGAGGGAATGAGGGGCCACAGCTTTGTTGGTGGCCCGGTGTGAGTGGGGTTCTGCTGGCCTTTCTGCAGGAGTTGCCAGGCTGCCACCTGTAAAGAAGAGGATGTGTCACCCATACCTTCCGCTGGAATTTCTCTCCGGACAGAGGTGAGGAAGGAAAAAAGCAGTGGGGGCCGGGACATGTGGGGTATCTCAGGCAGGACAATGGAAAGCTTCCAGAAGAGCGCCCGGGGGCAGGACCACCCTGGCTGGCCTGCAGGCACCAAGTTGGCCAGCGTGCTGTCACTGGTGTGGCTCCACGGCCCTTCCTCTAGTCTTTCAAGCCCTTGTACATATTCAGGTGTTTTACCTGGGAAGGGTGGGAACAGTTCAGCAGCAGCTGGCCTGGGGCTCAGCTCACCTTTATTCAGAGATGCCTCTGCACGATCCCCCAGCTTTGCAATGAGGACGCTCCTTGCGTGGCGTGTGGTTTGCTGGCTGTATGGGAGAAGATTCCCCACCTATGACCAATTTCAGAATTGTTTACCGCTGGAGCAAGTGCCCTGATAGGGTTTTCCTCTGTATAACTGGTGGGTTCAGGTTTTTTTTTCTTTTATGGTTCAAGTTAGATTTTATTCCTCTTTTATGTATTTATAGATATAAGCATGGAAATAATTCATTCCTATAAATACATCTGTGAGAAGGGTAGAACTTTTTTCTGTATTATTTTTAAATTTTCTTTTTTAAAATTTTGAAATTTAATGTTATTTATTTTTTTATACAGCAGGTTATTATTATTTATGTATTTTATGCATATACATGTATGCAGGTCAATCCCAATCTCCCAACTCATCCCACCACCACCACACCATGGCTTCCCACACTTGGTGTCCATACGTTTGTTCTCTACCTCTGTCTCTATTTCTTCCCTGCAAACCAGTTCATCTGTACCAGTTTTTAGGTTCCACATATATGCATTACTATTCAATATTTGTTTTCCTCTTTCTGACTTACTTCATTCTGTATGACAGTCTCTAGATCCATCGATGTCTCTACAAATGACCCAGTTTCATTCCGTTTTATGGCTGAGTAATATTCCATTTTATACATGTACCACATCTTTATCCATTCATCTGTCTGTGGGCATTTAGGTTGCTTCCATTACCTGGCTATTGTAAATAGTGCTGCAATGAACATTGTGGTGAATGTGCCTTTTTGATTTATGGTTTTCTCTGGGTATATGCCCAGAAGTGGGATTGCTGGATCAGATGGAAATTCTATTCCTAGTTTTTTTAAGGAAACTCCTTAGTGTTCTCCATAGTGACTGTATCAATTTACATTCCCACCAATAGTGGAAGAGGGATCCTTTTGTCCCCACCCTCCCCAGAATTTGTTGTTTGTAGATTTTCTGATGATGCCGATTCTAACAGGTGTGAGGTGATACCTCATTGTAGTTTTGATTTGCATTTCTCTAATAATTAGTGCTCTAGAGCAGCTTTTCATGTGCGTCTTGGCCATCTCTGTGTCTTCTTTGAAGAAACGTCTCTTTAGATCTTCTGCCCATTTTTGTATTGGGTTGTTTGTTTTTTTTAATATTAAGCCGCATGAGCTGTTTTTATATATTGGAGAGTAAACCTTTGTCCATTGATTCGTTTGCAACGATTTTCGCCCTTTCTGAGGGATGCCTTTTTCCATTCCCGTTTTTTTAACCAAAAAAGAAAGAAAGACAAAGAAGCAGAACACTAATGTGCGTAAAATATGGCTTTTGAAACGGTCGTTTTGAAATATGGACGTCCTTTGAATTTTTTGGTCGATATGTGACCCCAGGATTTGTTTTCAGGGCAGGTGTCATTTACAGGCCTGCAATGATTTTGAATATCAACTGAAATTTAGCGCTGGGATTAACGCTGCTGTTGTGTGAAACGGCCAGAAGGTGGCAGCAGTTCTCTCTTTCAAATCTGTTTACTAGGGCAACAGAGCCTCAATGGAAGTCGTGTTCTAGATTGGAATTTAGAATGGAATGTGCCAGGAGAAAGCCCCTCAAGTTTGTCTCACTAATTCTTGTTCGTGTTTTTAATTTTTTTATTTTTTATTACAGCAAGTTTGATTACAATGTTTGGCTTGTTGGAGGTGTGGAAGATGTGGTTCTTTTACACATATACACATGTCTGTTTTTCCTGGGATCCTTTTCCCATGTACGTTATGACAGAATGTTGAGTAGTCTTTTGGTATTCCGTAGGTCTTTGGTGATTATATATGTCACCTGTGTTTGTATAAGTCTGTTAACCCCGATATCGTAATGAAACCAATCCTCACACCTTTCCATTGGTGAATCATAAGTTTGTTTAATGAATCTCTGATTGCCCTTCTCGGTGGAAATATCTGACCTGGTATCCATTTTTAGGTAACACCTATAAGTGATATGATATGATATGTGTCTTTCACTTTCTGACTTACTACAAGTCACGTGATTACCTCTAGACTCATCTACGGTGGTGCAAATGGCATTGTGTTCTTTTTGTCCTTGGCTTCTCTTCTGCCTTAGCGAGGTCCCTTTTCGACAATGTGATTCCCTGAATGATGTAGATTAGCTGACCTGGGCAGCCTTACCCTGCCGCCCGGCCCTCCCCAGGTGTGCCTGGTTGAGGTCAATATAAACAGTGCTCCAGGCAGCAATAGCCCCTGAAGCCGTGCCTGACTCCATATTCTCTGCCCCGTCAGCAGTCTCGGGGCTGTGCTGGTGGGAGGGAATGAGGGGCCACAGCTTTGTTGCTGGCCCGGTGTGAGTGGGGTTCTGCTGGCCTTTCGGCAGGAGTTGCCAGGCTGCCACCTGTAAAGAAGAGGATGTGTCACCCATACCTTCCGCTGGAATTTCTCTCCTGACAGAGGTGAGGAAGGAAAAAAGCAGTGGGGGCCGGGACAGGTGGGGTATCTCAGGCAGGACAATGGAAAGCTTCCGGAAGAGCGCCCGGGGGCAGGACCACCCTGGCTGGCCTTCAGGCAACAAGTTGGCCAGCGTGCTGTTGCTGGTTTGGCTCCACGGCCCTACCTCTAGTCTTTCAAGCCCTTGTACATAGTCAGGTGTTTTACCTGGGAAGGGTGGGAACAGTTCAGCAGCAGCTGGCCTGGAGCTCAGCTCACCTTTATTCAGAGATGCCTCTGCACGATCCCCCAGCTTTGCAATGAGGACGCTCCTTGCGTGGGGTGTGGGTTGCTGGCTGTATGGGGGATGATTCCCCACCTCTGACCAAATTCACAATTGTTTACCGCTGGAGCAAGTGCCCTGATAGAGTTTTCCTCTGTATAACTGGTGGGTTCAGGTTTTTTTTTTCTTTTATGGTTCAAGTTAGATTTTATTCCTCTTTTATGTATTTATAGATATAAGCATGGAAATAATTCATTCCTATAAATACATCTGTGTGAAGGGAAGAACTTTTTTCTGTTTTATTTTTAAATTTTATTTTTTAAAATTTTGAAATTTAATTTTATTTACTTCTTTATACAGCAGGTTATTATCAGTTATGTATTTTATGCATATACATGTATGCAGGTCAATCCCAATCTCCCAACTCATCCCACCACCACCACACCATGGCTTCCCACACTTGGTGTCCATACGTTTGTTCTCTAACTCTGCTTCTATTTCTTTCCTGCAAACCAGTTCATCTGTACAAGTTTTTAGGTTCCACATATATGCATTAATATACAATATTTGTCCTCTTTCTGACTTACTTCATTCTGTATGACAGTCTCTAGATCCATCGATGTCTCTACAAATGACCCAGTTTCATTCCGTTTAATGGCTGAGTAATATTCCATTTTATACATGTACCACATCTTTATCCATTCATCTGTCTGTGGGCATTTAGGTTGTTTCCATTACCTGGCTATTGTAAATAGTGCTGCAATGAACATTGTGGTGAATGTGCCTTTTTGATTTATGGTTTTCTCTGGGTATATGACCAGAAGTGGGATTGCTGGATCAGATGGTAATTCTATTTCTAGTTTTTTTAAGGAAACTCCATAGTGTTCTCCATAGTGACTGTATCAATTTACTTTCCCACCAATAGTGGAAGAGGGATCCTTTTGTCCCCACCCTCCCCAGAATTTGTTGTTTGTAGATTTTCTGATGATGCCGATTCTAACAGGTGTGAGGTGATACCTCATTGTAGTTTTGATTTGTATTTCTCTAATAATTAGTGCTGTTGAGCAGCTTTTCATGTGCGTCTTGGCCATCTCTGTGTCTTCCTTGAAGAAACGTATCTTTAGATCTTCTGCCCAATTTTGTATTGGGTTGTTTGTTTTTTTAATATTAAGCTGCATGAGCTGTTTATATATATTGGAGATTAAACCTTTGTCCATTGATTCGTTTGCAACTATTTTCGCCCCTTCTGAGGGATGCCTTTTTCCATTCCCGTTTTTTTAACCAAAAAAGAAAGAAAGAAAAAGAAGCAGAAAACTAATGTGCATAAAATATGCCTTTTGAAACGGTCGTTTTGAAATATGGACGTCCTTTGAATTTTTTGGTCGATATGTGACCCCAGGATTAGTTTTCAGGGCAGGTGTCATTTACAGGCCTGCAATGATTTTGAATATCAACTGACCATTAGCGCTGGGATTAAAGCTGCTGTTGTGTGAAACGGCCACAAGGTGGCAGCAGTTCTCCCTTACCAATTCTTGTTACTAGGGCAACAGAGCCTCAATGGAAGTCGTGTTCTAGATTGGAATTTAGAATGGAATGTGCCAGGAGAAAGCCCCTCAAGTTTGTCTCCCTACTTCTTGTTCGTGTTTTTAATTTAATTTTTATTTTTTTATTACAGCAAGTTTGATTACAATGTTTGGTTTGTTGGAGGTGTGGAAGATGTGGTTCTTTTACACATATACAAATGTCTGTTTTTCCTGGGATCCTTTTCCCATGTACGTTATGACAGAATGATGAGTAGTCTTTTGGTATTCCGTAGGTCTTTGGTGATTATATATGTCACCTGTGTTTGTATAAGTCTGTTAACCCCGATATCGTAATGAAACCAATCCTCACACCTTTCCATTGGTGAATCATAAGTTTGTTTAATGAAGCTCTGATTGCCCTTCTCGGTGGAAATATCTGCCCTGGTATCCATTTTTAGGTAACACCTATAAGTGATATCATATGATATGTGTCTTTCACTTTCTGACTTACTACAAGTCACGTGATTACCTCTAGACTCATCTACGGTGGTGCAAATGGCATTGTGTTCTTTTTTTCCTTGGCTTCTCTTCTGCCTTAGCGAGGTCCATTTTCAACAATGTGATTCCCTGAGTGTTGTGGATTAGCTGACCTGGGCAGCCTTACCCTGCCACCCGGCCCTCCCCAGGTGTGCCTGGTTGAGGTCAATATAAACTGCGCTCCAGGCAGCAATAGCCCCTGAAGCTGTGCCTGACTCCATATTCTCTGCCCCGTCAGCAGTCTTGGGGCTGTGCTGGTGGGAGGGAATGAGGGGCCACAGCTTTGTTGGTGGCCCGGTGTGAGTGGGGTTCTGCTGGCCTTTCTGCAGGAGTTGCCAGGTTGCCACCTGTAAAGAAGAGGATGTGTCACCCATACCTTCCACGGGAATTTCTCTCCGGACAGAGGTGAGGAAGGAAAAAAAGCAGTGGGGGCCGGGACAGGTGGGGTATCTAAGGCAGGACAATGGAAAGCTTCCGGAAGAGCGCCCGGGGGCAGGACCACCCTGGCTGGCCTGCAGGCACCAAGTTGTCCTGCGTGCTGTCGCTGGTGTGGCTCCACGGCCCTTCCTTTAGTCTTTCAAGCCCTTGTACGTATTCAGGTGTTTTACCTGGGAAGGGTGGGAAGAGTTCAGCAGCAGCTGAGCTGGGGCTCAGCTCACCTTTATTCAGAGATGCCTCGGCACGATCCCCCAGCTTTGCAATGAGGACGCTCCTTGCGTGGGGTGTGGGTTGCTGGCTGTATGGGGGATGATTCCCCACCTCTGACCAATTTCACAATTGTTTACCGCTGGAGCAAGTGCCCTGATAGGGTTTTCCTCTGTATAACTGGTGGGTTCAGGTTTTTTTTTTCTTTTATGTTTCAAGTTAGATTTTATTCCTCTTTTATGTATTTATAGATATAAGCATGGAAATAATTCATTCCTATAAATACATCTGTGTGAAGGGAAGAACTTTTTTCTGTATTATTTTTAAATTTTATTTTTTAAAATTTTGAAATTTAATTTTATTTACTTCTTTACACAGCAGGTTATTATCAGTTATGTATTTTATGCATATACATGTATGCAGGTCAATCCCAATCTCCCAACTCATCCCACCACCACCACACCATGGCTTCCCACACTTGGTGTCCATACGTTTGTTCTCTACCTCTGTCTCTATTTCTTTCCTGCAAACCAGTTCATCTGTACCAGTTTTTAGGTTCCACATATATGCATTAATATACAATATTTGTCCTCTTTCTGACTTACTTCATTCTGTATGACAGTCTCTAGATCCATCGATGTCTCTACAAATGACCCAGTTTCATTCCGTTTAATGGCTGAGTAATATTCCATTTTATACATGTACCACATCTTTATCCATTCATCTGTCCGTGGGCATTTAGGTTGCTTCCATTACCTGGCTATTGTAAATAGTGCTGCAATGAACATTGTGGTGAATGTGCCTTTTTGATTTATGGTTTTCTCTGGGTATATGCCCAGAAGTGGGATTGCTGGATC
Organism: Mesoplodon bidens; assembly: GCF_964165515.1. NCBI lineage: Eukaryota > Metazoa > Chordata > Mammalia > Artiodactyla > Ziphiidae > Mesoplodon > Mesoplodon bidens. The sequence continues at coordinate 6,414 of NW_027672021.1, read as the reverse complement.
AGATGGAAATTCTATTTCTAGTGTTTTTAAGGAAACTCCATAGTGTTCTCCATAGTGAATGTATCAATTTACATTCCCACCAATAGTGGAAGAGGGATCCTTTTGTCCCCACCCTCCCCAGAATTTATTGTTTGTAGATTTTCTGATGATGCCGATTCTAACAGGTGTGAGGTGATACCTCATTGTAGTTTTGATTTGCATTTCTCTAATAATTAGTGCTCTAGAGCAGCTTTTCATGTGCGTCTTGGCCATCTCTGTGTCTTCTTTGAAGAAACGTCTCTTTAGATCTTCTGCCCATTTTTGTATTGGGTTGTTTGTTTTTTAAATATTAAGCCGCATGAGCTGTTTTTATATATTGGAGAGTAAACCTTTGTCCATTGATTCATTTGCAACGATTTTCGCCCTTTCTGAGGGATGCCTTTTTCCATTCCCGTTTTTTTAACCAAAAAAGAAAGAAAGACAAAGAAGCAGAACACTAATGTGCGTAAAATATGGCTTTTGAAACGGTCGTTTTGAAATATGGACGTCCTTTGAATTTTTTGGTCGATATGTAACCCCAGGATTTGTTTTCAGGGCAGGTGTCATTTACAGGCCTGCATTGATTTTGAGTATCAACTGAAATTTAGCGCTGGGATTAAAGCTGCTGTTGTGTGAAACGGCCACAAGGTGGCAGCAGTTCTCTCTTTCAAATCTGTTTACTAGGGCAACAGAGCCTCAATGGAAGTCGTGTTCTAGATTGCAATTTAGAATGGAATGTGCCAGGAGAAAGACCCTCAAGTTTGTCTCACTAATTCTTGTTCGTGTTTTTAATTTAATTTTTTATTTTTTATTACAGCAAGTTTGATTACAATGTTTGGCTTGTTGGAGGTGTGGAAGATGTGGTTCTTTTACACATATACACAAGTCTGTTTTTCCTGGGATCCTTTTCCCATGTACGTTATGACAGAATGTTGAGTAGTCTTTTGGTATTCCGTAGGTCTTTGGTGATTATATATGTCACCTGTGTTTGTATAAGTCTGTTAACCCCGATATCGTAATGAAACCAATCCTCACACCTTTCCATTGGTGAACCATAAGTTTGTTTAATGAATCTCTGATTGCCCTTCTCGGTGGAAATATCTGCCCTGGTATCCATTTTTAGGTAACACCTATAAGTGATATGATATGATATGTGTCTTTCACTTTCTGACTTACTACAAGTCACGTGATTACCTCTAGACTCATCTACGGTGGTGCAAATGGCATTGTGTTCTCTTTGTCCTTGGCTTCTCTTCTGACTTAGCGAGGTCCATTTTCAACAATGTGATTCCCTGAGTGTTGTGGATTAGCTGACCTGGGCAGCCTTACCCTGCCGCCCGGCCCTCCCCAGGTGAGCCTGGTTGAGGTCAATATAAACAGTGCTCCAGGCAGCAATAGCCCCTGAAGCCGTGCCTGACTCCATATTCTCTGCCCCGTCAGCAGTCTCGGGGCTGTGCTGGTGGGAGGGAATGAGGGGCCACAGCTTTGTTGCTGGCCCGGTGTGAGTGGGGTTCTGCTGGCCTTTCTGCAGGAGTTGCCAGGCTGCCACCTGTAAAGAAGAGGATGTGTCACCCATACCTTCCGCGGGAATTTCTCTCCGGACAGAGGTGAGGAAGGAAAAAAGCAGTGGGGGCCGGGACAGGTGGGGTATCTCAGGCAGGACAATGGAAAGCTTCCGGAAGAGCGCCCGGGGGCAGGACCACCCTGGCTGGCCTGCAGGCACCAAGTTGGCCAGCGTGCTGTTGCTAGTGTGGCTCCACGGCCCTTCCTCTAGTCTTTCAAGCCCTTGTACATATTCAGGTGTTTTACCTGGGAAGGGTGGGAACAGTTCAGCAGCAGCTGGCCTGGGGCTCAGCTCACCTTTATTCAGAGATGCCTCTGCACGATACCCCAGCTTTGCAATGAGGACGCTCCTTGCGTGGGGTGTGGGTTGCTGGCTGTATGGGGGATGATTCCCCACCTCTGACCAATTTCACAATTGTTTACCGCTGGAGCAAGTGCCCTGATAGGGTTTTCCTCTGTATAACTGGTGGGTTCAGGTTTTTTTTTTCTTTTATGGTTCAAGTTAGATTTTATTCCTCTTTTATTTATTTATAGATATAAGCATGGAAATAATTCATTCCTATAAATACATCTGTGTGAAGGGAAGAACTTTTTTCTGTATTATTTTTAAATTTTCTTTTTTAAAATTTTGAAATTTAATGTTATTTATTTTTTTATACAGCAAGTTATTATTAGTTAAGTATTTTATGCATATACATGTATGCAGGTCAATCCCAATCTCCCAACTCATCCCACCACCACCACACCATGGCTTCCCACACTTGGTGTCCATACGTTTGTTCTCTACCTCTGTCTCTATTTCTTCCCTGCAAACCAGTTCATCTGTACCAGTTTTTATGTTCCACATATATGCATTAATATACAATATTTGTTTTCCTCTTTCTGACTTACTTCATTCTGTATGACAGTCTCTAGATCCATCGATGTCTCTACAAATGACCCAGTTTCATTCCTTTTTATGGCTGAGTAATATTCCATTTTATACATGTACCACATCTTTATCCATTCATCTGTCTGTGGGCATTTAGTTTGCTTCCATTACCTGGCTATTGTAAATAGTGCTGCAATGAACATTGTGGTGAATGTGCCTTTTTGATTTATGGTTTTCTTTGGGTATATACCCAGAAGTGGGATTGCTGGATCAGATGGTAATTCTATTTCTAATTTTTTATAAGGAAACTCCATACTGTTCTCCATAGTGACTGTATCAATTTACATTCCCACCAGTAGTGGAAGAGGGCTCCTTTTGTCCCCACCCTCCCCAGAATTTGTTGTTTGTAGATTTTCTGATGATGCCGATTCTAATAGGTGTGAGGTGATATCTCATTGTAGTTTTGATTTGCATTTCTCTAATAATTAGTGCTGTTGAGCAGCTTTTCATGTGCGTCTTGGCCATCTCTGTGTCTTCCTTGAAGAAACGTATCTTTAGATCTTCTGCCCATTTTTGTATTGGGTTGTTTGTTTTTTTAATATTAAGCTGCATGAGCTGTTTATATATACTGGAGATTAAACCTTTGTCCATTGATTCGTTTGCAACTTTTCGCCCCTTCTGAGGGATGCCTTTTTCCATTCCCGTTTTTTTAACCAAAAAAGAAAGAAAGAAAAAGAAGCAGAAAACTAATGTGCATAAAATATGCCTTTTGAAATGGTCGTTTTGAAATATGGACGTCCTTTGAATTTTTTGGTCGATATGTGACCCCAGGATTTGTTTTCAGGGCAGGTGTCATTTACGGGCCTGCAATGATTTTGAATATCAAGTGACCATTAGCGCTGGGATTAAAGCTGCTGTTGTGTGATACGGCCACAAGGTGGCAGCAGTTCTCCCTTACCAATTCTGGTTACTAGGGCAAGAGAGCCTCAATGGAAGTCGTGTTCTAGATTGGAATTTAGAATGGAATGTGCCAGGAGAAAGCCCCTCAAGTTTGTCTCCCTACTTCTTGTTCGTGTTTTTAATTTAATTTTTATTTTTTATTACAGCAAGTTTGATTACAATGTTTGGCTTGTTGGAGGTGTGGAAGATGTGGTTGGTTCTTTTACACATATACACATGTCTGTTTTTCCTGGGATCCTTTTCCCATGTACGTTATGACAGAATGTTGAATAGTCTTTTGGTATTCCGTAGGTCTTTGGTGATTATATATGTCACCTGTGTTTGTATAAGTCTGTTAACCCCAATATCGTAATGAAACCAATCCTCACACCTTTCCATTGGTGAACCATAAGTTTGTTTAATGAATCTCTGATTGCCCTTCTCGGTGGAAATATCTGCCCTGGTATCCATTTTTAGGTAACAGCTATAAGTGATATGATATGATATGTGTCTTTCACTTTCTGACTTACTACAAGTCACGTGATTAACTCTAGACCCATCTACGGTGGTGCAAATGGCATTGTGTTCTTTTTTTCCTTGGCTTCTCTTCTGCCTTAGCGAGGTCCATTTTCAAAAATGTGATTCCCTGAGTGTTGTGGATTAGCCGTCCTGGGCAGCCTTACCCTGCCGCCCGGCCCTCCCCAGGTGTGCCTGGTTGAGGTCAATATAAACAGCGCTCCAAGCAGCAATAGCCCGTGAAGCTCTGCATGACTCCATATTCTCTGCCCCGTCAGCAGTCTCGGGGCTGTGCTGGTGGGAGGGAATGAGGGGCCACAGCTTTGTTGGTGGCCCGGTGTGAGTGGGGTTCTGCTGGCATTTCTGCAGGAGTTGCCAGGCTGCCACCTGTAAAGAAGAGGATGTGTCACCCATACCTTCCGCTGGAATTTCTCTCCGGACAGAGGTGAGGAAGGAAAAAAGCAGTGGGGGCCGGGACATGTGGGGTATCTCAGGCAGGACAATGGAAAGCTTCCGGATGAGCGCCCGGGGGCAGGACCACCCTGGCTGGCCTGCAGGCACCAAGTTGGCCAGCGTGCTGTTGCTGGTGTGGCTCCACGGCCCTTCCTCTAGTCTTTCAAGCCCTTGTACATATTCATTTGTTTTACCTAGGAAGGGTGGGAACAGTTGAGCAGCAGCTGAGCTAGGGCTCAGCTCACTTTTATTCAGAGATGCCTCTGCACGATCCCCCAGCTTTGCAATGAGGACGCTCCTTGCGTGGGGTGTGGGTTGCTGGCTGTATGGGGGATGATTCCCCACCTCTGAACAATTTCACAATTGTTTACCGCTGGAGCAAGTGCCCTGATAGGGATTTCCTCTGTATAACTGGTGGGTTCAGGTTTTTTTTTTTCTTTTATGGTTCAAGTTAGATTTTATTCCTCTTTTATGTATTTATAGATATAAGCATGGAAATAATTCATTCCTATAAATACATCTGTGTGAAGGGAAGAACTTTTTTCTGTATTATTTTTAAATTTTCTTTTTTAAAATTTTGAAATTTAATGTTATTTATTTTTTTATACAGCAGGTTATTATTATTTATGTATTTTATGCATATACATGTATGCAGGTCAATCCCAATCTCCCAACTCATCCCACCACCACCACACCATGGCTTCCCACACTTGGTGTCCATACGTTTGTTCTCTACCTCTGTCTCTATTTCTTCCCTGCAAACCAGTTCATCTGTACCAGTTTTTAGGTTCCACATATATGCATTACTATACAATATTTGTTTTCCTCTTTCTGACTTACTTCATTCTGTATGACAGTCTCTAGATCCATCGATGTCTCTACAAATGACCCAGTTTCATTCCTTTTTATGGCTGAGTAATATTCCATTTTATACATGTACCACATCTTTATCCATTCATCTGTCTGTGGGCATTTCGGTTTCTTCCATTACCTGGCTATTGTAAATAGTGCTGCAATGAACATTGTGGTGAATGTGCCTTTTTGATTTATGGTTTTCTTTGGGTATATGCCCAGAAGTGGGATTGCTGGATCAGATGGTAAATCTATTTCTAGTTTTTTTTTAAGGAAACTCCATACTGTTCTCCATAGTGACTGTATCAATTTACATTCCCACCAATAGTGGAAGAGGGCTCCTTTTGTCCACACCCTCCCCAGAATTTGTTGTTTGTAGAATTTCTGATGATGCCGATTCTAACAGGTGTGAGGTGATACCTTATTGTAGTTTTGATTTGATTTCTCTAATAATTAGTGCTGTTGAGCAGCTTTTCATGTGTGTCTTGGCCATCTCTGTGTCTTCCTTGAAGAAACGTATCTTTAGATCTTCTGCCCAATTTTGTATTGGGTTGTATGCTTTTTTAATATTAAGCTGCATGAGCTGTTTATATATGTTGGAGATTAAACCTTTGTCCATTGATTCGTTTGCAACTATTTTCGCCCCTTCTGAGGGATGCCTTTTTCCATTCCCGTTTTTTTAACCAAAAAAGAAAGAAAAAGAAGCAGAAAACTAATGTGCATAAAATATGCCTTTTCAAACGGTCGTTTTGAAATATGGACGTCCTTTGAATTTTTTGGTCGATATGTGACCCCAGGATTGGTTTTCAGGGCAGGTGTCATTTACAGGCCTGCAATGATTTTGAATATCAACTGACCATTAGCGCTGGGATTAAAGCTGCTGTTGTGTGAAACGGCCACAAGGTGGCAGCAGTTCTCCCTTACCAACTCTGGTTACTAGGGCAACAGAGCCTCAATGGAAGTCGTGTTCTAGATTGGAATTTAGAATGGAATGTGCCAGGAGAAAGCCCCTCAAGTTTGTCTCCCTACTTCTTGTTCGTGTTTTTAATTTAATTTTTATTTTTTATTACAGCAAGTTTGATTACAATGTTTGGCTTGTTGGAGGTGTGGAAGATATGGTTGGTTCTTTTACACATATACACATGTCTGTTTTTCCTGGGATCCTTTTCCCATGTACGTTATGACAGAATGTTGAGTAGTCT